>NW_027397178.1:892350-914259 GCF_003265705.2 Callorhinus ursinus | reverse complement strand
CATCTTGGCTCTTTCCACAGTTTGGCTATTGTGGACATTGCTGCTATAAACATCGGGGTGCACGTACCCCTTTGGATCTCTACATTTGTATCTTTGGGATAAATACCCAGTAGTGCAATTGCTGGGTCATAGAGTAGCTCTATTCTCAACTTTTTGAGGAACCTCCATACTGTTTTCCAGAGTGGTTGCACTGGCTTGCATTCCCACCAACAGTGTAGAAGGGTTCCCCTTTCTCCTCATCCCTGCCAACATCTGTCATTTCCTGATTTGTTAATTTTAGCGATTCTGACTGGTGTGAGGTGATATTTCATTGAGGTTTCGATTTGGATTTCCCTGATGCTGAGAGATGTTGAGCACTTTTTCATGTGTCTGTTGGAATTTAGAGATTTAATAACAATATTTGAGGCTTCTTTTTTCTTGGGGGGGGTTGAGGTTTCATGTTTTATCAGTCTTGTCAACATGGCATACTATCAGACTTTTGCATCTTTGTCAATCACATAGGTAAACAAAAGAATTTTGCTATACTTACACTTGTATTTTCTTATAGGATAGTTTTACTATTTATTAATATGTTCAAGAGTCACTTCCATTACATTAATAATGAATTCCCTATTCATATATTTTGCTAATTTTTCTACTGCCTTGTTGGGCACTTACTTATTGGCTTCAAAGAGTTCTTTACAAATTAAAGATATAGATATAACCCCTACAAATAATCCTGCTTTTTATCTGGTTTTATTTTTAATTTTGTAATAGTCTTTTAAAGCAACAACAAAACAAAACGTCTGTGGAAAATTATGTAGTCAGATTTATCAATCTTTTTTATTAACTTTATGACTTTAGGATTTTTTGTCAAACTTAATGTGATAGGTAATGCCTGATCAATCAAAACCCAAATAGATCCAATGGTGAGGAATTTGAAAGTGGAAGAATGTATCTCTGGCAGTACAAAGAATTGAGAAAGTCAAGTAGCCACTCATAAATTCTAATTTCCTTCCTCCTCCTGCTGCTGTTCTCATTCCACCTCCTCTCCATTTTCCTCTTATGCCCTACTCCCCCTCCCCCAGTTGAGAATACTGAGAATCAGAGTGGCAAAATGATTTGATTTTTCAAGAGTGCAATCAGTAACCCCCATTTTCACCAGCAAGGCAGAGTTAAAAAGAAAAAAAATGCTATCAAAATGTCATTACTACATTAATGTTTATTGTGTATTTTTAAAGTTTTTGACACTGTATAAAAATATATAAAAAGCAGTCAAGTATAAAAGATCATTATCATGTTTGACATTGTACAAATAAACCAAAAAGTTTGAATTTCTAAGAAACCTAAAGCTAATAAGCATTATCATGGTTCAAAAAGACTGTCTATATCTGAAACTTCGTTTGCACTAGGATTTAGCATGCAGAGTTAATATCTATGCATATAGCCACTAACTTACGTCTTATAATTGAAATACTGAATCCAGAATGAGGACAGTTACAAGCCTTCTGTTTTCTGTTAAGCAATTCTTTTCTTCATTGTTAGAATACATTTAGTCTTCCTGTTACAAGGCCTTTTTCATGATGCAAATCACAGAGAGAAGTACATAAGAAAACTTCTGGCTAGCAAATGAATTACTAATAATAGATTTTTTTATCTTTATTAATAAATATACACAAATTTTACTTTCCCTCTTCTGGTTTCCAAGAAATACGAAAGGAAAGATTTCAGATTTGGTCATCAAATAATTTTTGTCACTTTGTGCATTGGCATATTTTAGATACCCATGGAAATTTTAAACTTTTTCTGTGAATAATGAAGTATTCATTATAGCCAATATTTCTACTTAAAAATAAGTAAACTTGGAAAATAGATAATACAGATAGTCCCCAGCTTATGATGGTTTGACTTACAATTTTTTTGACTTTATGATGATGTGAAAGTGATAAGCATTCAGTAGAAACTGTACTTTGAATTTTGAATTTTGATCATTTCTGGGCTAATGATATGTGGTACAATACTCTTGCATGATGCTGGGCACCCACAGTTCCCAGTCAGCCACATAATCATGAGGATAAACAACCAATATACTTACCACCATTTTGTACCCATACAGGCATTCTGTTATTCACTTTCATTAGAGTATTCAATAAATTACATGAGATTTGAATACTTTATTATAAAATAGGCTTTGTGTTAGATGACTTTGCCCAATTACAGGCTGATTCTAAAATAAGCTTTGTGTTAGATGATTTTGCCCAGTTGTAGGCTAATGTAAGTGTTCTAAGCACATTTAAGGTAGTCTAGGTTAAGCTATGATGTTCAGTAGGTTAGATGTATTAAATGCATTTTCAACCTATAATATTTCAACTTACAATGGGTGTGTCAGGAAGTAACTCCATTGTACTTCAGGGAAGGTCTGCATGTGCTTCTGATAGCAGTAAATATCTAGAAAACGTTTATAATGAGTATAAATGCATATTAAATCATGTAAAGGAAAACAGAAAAATCAAGATAGGGAAGATGATAAGTAACCAAATACAATTGATCCTTGAACAATGCAGGTGTTAGAGACACCAACCCCCCACACAGTTGAAAATTCAGGTATAACTTTCAACTCCCCCCAAATTTAACTCCTAATAGCCTACTATTGATTGGAAGCCTTACTGATAACATAAACAGTCAATTGGCACATATCTTATATGTTATATATGTTATATACTGTATTCTTACAATAAAGTAAGCTCAAGAAAATATTTTAAGAAAATCATTAAGAAGATAAAAATACATTTACAGTATTATACTGTATTTATAAACAAAAAAAAACAATGTAAAGGTGTTGAACCCATACAGTTCAAACCCATATTGTTCAAGCATCAACTGTATATCTAACCAAATTATAAATTACCAAAATATTCAATACAAAAAGAAAAGATAAGCTAACAATGTACATTAATGAGGTAAAGCCTATGTTTTAAGACACATTTCTTTTTACTATGTCAATATATGGAAAAAAGTTATTAATAAGTTAAAGGTATCAGAAACTCAATTTGCGTATACATTTTGATTGCAAGGTATAAAAATGTCATGTGTCCAGTTGAAGAGAATCACAAATTTAGTAACATGAGTAGCATTTTATGTAGATTAGAATCTCTAAATTGTTTATGAGATATTTAAAAGGATTTTAAATATTTTCAAGAGAATTTATATATTAGAAATTTAAGCAATGACAAATGGGTTAAAATTATACCTAAATAATAAACTGATTTCATGCAATTCTCTTGCACTTCAGACAGAAATCCAGTTCCATAACTCACTAACCCATATCATTAGCAAAAATAGTTGGCATGGTGTTGTGATCCAGTAGAGGCTCTTCATTCCCATTCAGGATTACGTTCCTTCATGGTTATCCCTAGTTTTTCCAGGAGTTCACATGACGGTTTCTTAGCTTTCGCATGGATGATTTAACATCTTCATTCCTTAGAGAGTAGAGGATGGGATTCAACAGGGGAGTACAAACAGTGTAGAACACAGAAAGGAACTTATCCACAGAAAGTCTGCTAAAAGGCCATATATAGAAGTAAATGCAAGGCCCAAAGAAAAGAATCACTACTGTGATGTGAGCAGTTAATGTAGAAAGTGCCTTGGATGACCTGCTGGAGGGCCGGCGATGAACAGTGATCAAAATGATGATGTAGGAAATAATTAAAGCCAGAAAACAACCCAATGATATCAGGCCACTGTTAGTTAGGGTCATAATTTCCATTTCATAAGTATCCATACAAGCCAGCTCTATCACGAGGGGAAGGTCACAAAAGAAGCTGTCTACCTCATTGGGGCCACAGAATGGCAGATCCACTGTAAAAGCCAAGTGACTCACAGAATGAAGAATACCCACGGCCCAGGAAATAGACACAAAAATTATACATAGTCTCCGATTCATAATTGTGTTATAGTGTAGGGGTTTACAGATGGCTATAAATCTGTCATATGCCATAGCTACAAGCAACATCATCTCACTCCCAACAAAACTATGAAGAAGGAATATCTGGGCCATGCAGCCCTCAAAGGAGATAGTCTTGTGTTCAACAAAGAAGTCCACAAGCATCTTGGGGGTCGCAAAACTAGACTGGCAGATATCAATGAAAGAAAGGTTACTGAGCAGAAAGTACATAGGAGAGTTCAAATGGGAGTCAGAAGAAATTATAACAATAATCATGATGTTGCCCAGAACTGATGTCACATACACCAAAGAGAAGATGGCAAAAAAGAACAGCTGAAGTTCCCAAGACTTAGAAAGTCCCAGAAGCACAAACTCAGATACCACTGATTCATTTGTATGAGCCATGGAGCCACTCTCCTGTTACCTAAGTAAAAGAAAATCAGGAAAGATCACAATGGTGGTACTATATCTAGTATATATTCAAAAGAAATATGATAAGATTTCATTTAAAGGCAATTTAGTTTAATGAAATTGTATAAGTAATCAATTGACTAACATCTGTGACTGCTATGGAAAGTAGAAGTATAGGGGAAAAAAGGTATCATATGGATGCTTTCATAATTTGGTAGATACACATATTAAAAAAATATTAAATCCCAAACAAGCAAATGTAAGTGATACATTAATGCCACAAATATTAGTAAGATGAAAAAAATTATGCCAAAATGGTGAGGTAAGGTGTCATGGGATAGGTATTATTTAAGCCAAAATTTCTTTAAAGTTTGGAATTCGCCGGCCAAAACTGAAGGAAAAGTCTATTTCAAGCAAAGGGACTAGCAGGAAGAAAGATATAAAGGTAAAAGTATGAAAGACATTTTCACAAAACCTTTTATTGAATGGCCTGGCTGGAGGAGGGTATGCTAAGGAACAATAAAAATGAAGATGGGAATGACAGATCAGGAGCAAAGCATGGATGCAGTTATTAATGCCTTGAACAGAAGGCTAAGTAGACTAGATTAATATTCTTGAAATTGAAAATCACAAAGTGCTTTGACAATGTTTTAAGAAGCTTCATGGAAGCAATTTGCCATATTATGAAAAGAAGAGGCAATGTTGATACTCTGAAGTTTCTTTAAAGATCAAGAATGTTTCTTTCATCCATTTAACAGTAGTTTATCAGAGTTCACCTTCTGTCACATAAAGATCAATTTCGAATCAACCACCAATGTGTATTCTGACTCTACCTTTTGTCTCTTCCTAAACACATCTGATACACCTGGATTTATCAAAATCTGTGACACCTTTCAGAAATCATCCTTTCGGAAATATTCCATATAACTACACATGGTGCATTTTGAATGCATAAAAGATTTTCAGAAGAGTAAAGTTTAGTGTTCGAATTGCCTCTTGAATGTTTTTTTGTCATTGGACACCATGTGGCCATTTGATCCCAGAAGAAGATCCTACATAACCCCTGGTTGTTCAGGAATCATTTTTGCCTTTAGTCCTATGTACCCAACAATACACAGTAGATATTTATTGCTCATTATACTGATTGATTTTGTACTCTGTATTTGGCCATGATATATATAACTAATATAATAGATATTTAAAGCTTTAAAAGCAAAATTGTACAGGTGAACATAAATCAAATGTTTAAACTGTTACAAGCTTTCATTATGGCTGTTGAAGCACTAAGTCCTACTCTTTCAAGGATTTCCATCTTTGCATTTGAATTATGATATCTAGTTTTAAGAAGAATGCCAAAACTTAAGTGACTGAAGAATATAAAGAGATCAATAAGGCATGAACTGAACTCCATTTGAACTTCTATTACAGGATTCTTATCTCCATGTGGAAGAGTTGAGCCATGTCTGATCACATATTTATAATGCAAAGGGGAGAGAAGGAGGCAAATAAACATTGGAAAGGAAAAAGATTCCTATTTCTAAGATCTAAAATCCTAAAGGACTATAGTTATTAATTTTAAAAAGGATAAGATTAAAATTTCAAATTTAAGAAGATGCCATGAGGGACTTCTTACAATTTACTGTGCAAAGCCTGCCAAATATGGTAACTTAGTAAGATAACATTAAAGAGTGAGAGGAAGGAGAAGGAGGAGGAAGAGAAGGGGAAAGCATAATGGTTAAAACATGTTAGGTAAAGTTAGCGGTATTAATACAATTCTTAAAGATCATTTTATCTTTGAAAAAAGATACTCTGAAAATAAAATTTTCTGCAAATTCCATCTTTTCAATACCTAATGAATGTTAAGGTTTGCCAGTCTTCATTTTTCAAAATATATGAAATAACTAGAAAATCCTTTCCATGCTGAATTTCCTATGATTTCTTAATCCAAATAGAGTAAACCAGGTTCAGTGTTAGATCTCATTTTCTTTTTAATAATTAAGGTCGGTATCTATTAGAAGAGATACATAATATATGCCACTTAGTTATATGACTGACCTTAGAAGATAGAACTAGATTATTTCCAAGGCTGTTTTCATCTCTAAAATTCTAAATGCAGAGGCAGTTATATTATGGAAACATGTGAAGTTTATACAAGTCACTCAGAATTCCTTGGACTATGCACAGAACACCCAGAAGCTTCTCCATTAATGAGTCATTCACGTTTTCATCACTAGAACACTTCAGAGATACAAATGTTTTCAGATCAGAAAATACACTGTAAGAGAATTTCCTCTTGTAAGGAAATTCTTACATTCTCCAATGTAAGACCAAGTCTGATATATAGAAGTTGATGTTATATCAGTACCGATCTAAAATATCTCAATAGAACTCCAAAACCATATGCATATTTTTTTCATTATTTTGCCTTATAATAGTTGATTACCTAAAAGCCTAGCTGTAAAAAACAATCAAGGATACCCTTGTTGACCTACTTTGTGTAGCCACTCCTTCTTCATTCCAGGGGAATTTTGATGGTCAACAAATATTTGCCTAACAACAGCAAAATATTCTCTGAATGGAAAGCATGAAAGAAGCAAAGAAGGGACAGATAATGGTTATAGCATACTTCCCTTTGTTTATCAGATGGTGATCCTATTAGATCAGAGCTGCCCTAAGCCCGTGTAGTGGGAAATCAACAGAGAAGTGGAGAGCACATTATTTGCCTCTTTTAGGTGGAGATTCCAGTTTGACTGAGATAACAGTTAACTTTTCCTTTTCGATCTAGTTGCTGATTTTGCATCTAGAATACAATTTACAAATTATCTAGTCCAAACACAGTGATCAAATGCATGTATATTTACACTTTTAATGATTTCTCCCAGTCCTTCAGTTCTTCCTTATTTTCTCCAAATATGGTGTCCCACAGTTAGTTTCTAAGCTCCCTGCTTTTGCTATGCGTCTTCATGCCTAAAATATTTGTGATATATTCTTTACTTGATGCATTTTAACTAGGTCTCTGCACTGAGGTGTGCAGAAGCAAGCCCCTCAGGGAGTGAGGCTCCTCCTCTGCTCCTGACTATACAAGTACAGTATCCTAAGGTAAGGCAATATAAAGTCTTCATTCTTATTCTAGGAAACAGATTTCATTGGGGAAGAGAGAAATCACTCATTGGAAATCTGATGTCATCCTGCAGTGGGAGTAATTATGTTTTACAAAATTTTCTTTCCAGGAATGGAAAACAAAGAAGTTTTTTTTTTTACCAACTAGTTGGTATGTAGGAAAGCAAAATATTATTAGATTTTCACTGACTTCCTCTCAGCAAATACTTTTTCAACCACTAACTTTCTGTTAAAATAATCAAACCATCTTACAAATAATCACCTAGTCTCAGGGTGTTTTCCTCCAATCAAAAGGAGCTCAGTACTTCCCAAGATAGTTCCATCTATTGTTAAATTGCACAACTGGTTCTAACATTAGTAGTTTAATAGAACAAATGTATTCTCACTTCAACATGATGGGTTTTCAAATACTTGAAGGTGCTCTCATTTCTTTTCCATGAAAAATCTTTTACTTCTGTCTAAATGTATGTCAACAGTCCTTCCAACTATATTTTACATAAGTTTTCTATATTTCCAAATGTGGTGATATAGATGTGAGTTTCAAATGGTCATCTTTAAAGAAGGAAATTGAAAATAAGTTTCCCTATATATGCTTTGTGTGTGTGTCTGTGTGTATATATACTCTAGTAAAACGTTCACATACCTAGCGATGCGTGAACAGTGATATTGCAGCATTGAAAGAGATAGCTAATACTGGAAAAACACCTACATATCTATGAATTTGAGAGTGAAGCAATATTTTTTAACATGATGGAATATATTCAGTGATTAAAATTATTTTTTTTTAATTTTTGTATATGAATTTTATATGTCATTATAAAACATGTCAGGAGAAAGTAATTGGAGATTGATAAAATTATTATGTGCATATTTTTAGAAACCAAAAAAATATGGACAAAATTATGAAAAAAGTTTTAAAATACTCCGGTGAGTAATAACAAATTCTAAACTGAAATGAAAAACAAAAGGAACAGGGTGAAGAAATGTATAAAAGGGACGTAAAGTGAATCTGTAAATATTTTTAAAAGTTTAAACTATGGCCAAATATACTATATATATAATAATAAGTTTAGGAAATATTATTTTAAAATTTTACTTTCTGTGTTTTTACATCTTACATCTTGACTATTTGGCAAAAGTGTGATCTTTAAAAAAGTTAGAAAAATACATTTAATGAGCAAAACTTTATTTATTTGTTTATTTATTTAATTTATTTTATTTACTGGGCTCCATGCCCAAAGTGGGGCTTGAGCTCATGACCTCGAGATCGAGAGTTACATTCTCTACCGACTGAGCCAACCAGTTGCCCCTAATGAGCAACACTTTATAAAATTACAAAGAAAATACAATGAACAGTTTCCATTCACAATAGAAACAAAAGATAAAATATAAAGTATCTGGAAAAAGTTAATCATAAATATACAGGTCGTACATGATGAAAATTTTAAAACAGTGAATATATGAAAGGAATAAGAAATATAGGGAGGTATGTTCCTTTTATTGATTAGAAAGACTCAGTTTTGCCAAAAAATTAGCATCTAAATCTAAATATAATATAAATATAATGTAAATTCTTTCAGAAAATATTTATTTTGGGGATGCCTGGGTGGCTTAGTCGGTTAAGCATCTGCCTTTGGCTCAGGTCACGATCCCAGGGTACTAGGATCGAGTCCTGAATCTGGCTCCTTGCTCAGCAGGGAGCCTGCATCCCCCTCTGCCTGCCACTCCCCGTGCTTGTGCCTCTCTGTCCGTCTCTCTGACCAATAAATAAAATCTTTTAAAAAAGAAAAAAGAAAATATTTATTTTTAAGAAAATTTTATTTTATTTTATTTATTTTTTTTTTTTTTAGTTTTAAGAGTCTGACAAAATTACAGTCCTAGGATAATTGAGAGGAACTGCAGGTAGGGAAGGAAAACCCATATCTAGAGTAGGAGTCCATCTTAATAAGAACAATTCACTGCCCCCCACATGGAAGAAGCGGTGTGATATAATTGACTTGCCACTGAATGGATATGTCTCACTGGGGAATGGCATCATATCAGGTTTTCAGGTTCAGTCCCTTCTTCTGATCAAGTGTTTAGGAGCAGTAGCAGTACTTAGGAGACTAACCTTAATAAAAGGGATTCCATGGCTTTGGTCTCAGATGGACACTGATGTGACATATAAAAATCCACACACTTTGTGCCTACTCACATAGATCTATCCTCATTTTTCTCTGCCACATATTCCAATTTTGATCTTTCAAGACATCTACCAAACCAGCAAAACTATTTTTCACTGTCCAGGAATTCATATTTATTTTTACTCAGAACCAATTTTCCATCCCAAATTTAATAATTGAGTGAAATGTTTATGGCTCTTCCCAGTAATAGAATTTTCCCTCAGCAGTTTCCATTAGTCATCTGAGTGGGCAAGAATGCAGCAGTTGTCCATCTTTTGGCTTGCCTTGAGACATAGAATCAAACCATTTATGGAAAACCTTCTATGAGACCATAAAGTTGACCTGAAGTAAAGGTATGAATTCAACAGAAGTAGGTAGTATAGAATTCTGGACTACTCAAGGGTGCTGGTTACTTGGGCTTTTATACCTGTTTCAGCCTGATCCCAGAGGTACCAGTTGCAATATATGATGGCTTACCGCTGTGACAGCTAGAAATTATGACTTGTTGATACTTGGTTCATGATGAGCGGTGCTAGTCACATAGTTACTTGAAAACCCATGGTCACTGTCACTAGAAAACTCAGTCTCTGGGTAGGGCCCTGCAGCATCCTAGCATTTGCTTTTCAACAAGTGTGTAGTTCTCTGCTGGAGGATGCAGGGCTTCTTTTCTAGGATCCTAGGAGTTAGCATTGTCATTCTTCTAAGTGATTTTGCCAAAGAATCTAAACAGTGTTCTTATTTATTATCCCTACCTCTATTTCACTGGTTTTCCTGGTTTGTATAGTGTGAAGAGCAAGGGAAGCTTGCACTCAAGACCGGACTTGGTACAAAAGATTCATTGGAAACTGGAAACCTGTGTGACTCAGTCTAAAATTGTGTCAAAGACGTGTTTACAAGGCAGCTTTATGCTGCCTCCAAAATTCAGTGAGCCTGTTTAAGCACTGTGTCTCTTTCTCAGTGGTAAGGAGTACAAAACAAAGTTACGTGTCTTTTATGTTATGAGGGGATTATGTATCATGCCCCAGAATATTCAAACCCTTAAAACCTGAATGACTTGGCAGATGCCTGAAATGTTAGGGGTTATCTCTTACCCTCTTTTATGTCATTTCTGCTTAAAGGTCCAGTCACTATGTGCTTTAAATGTAGCGGACTAGTATGATGATGTATAGATTACCAGGACCATTAAGTTTCCTAAGGACTATATTGTGACAAAGTAGGAGAGCCAATATAGAAATGGGTCAACTGCAAATGTTTCAGAGGGTGAGGGAGTGACTGATGTTTTTTTTTCTTTAATTGTGAAAACTCTATCACAAGATAGAGTTGAGAGGTTTTCTTCATTGACATTTCAGTTACTTTGTGACATCCTTCATGTATTTGGTCCCGATATAGTTTGGAATTTCAAGATACTGAAAGCACAGCATATTAGATGGCAAGGGTCTTCTCCAAAGGAAAGTATTTATGATGAAATATAATTTTGTCAAAAAAAAAGGTAAAAATACCTATGGTGAAATACTGTATCTTGACTCTGCTGTCAGAGTCTTCTCTCCCTTTTCGGTCTTCTAAAGACCATCATGAAATGCCTTGCAGTCATTTAATGTTTCTCCTGGAGGTTTCTGCTACTGTGTGTTTTTGGAAATTATACTACTAACACTTTTCTTTTACCCTATGGCGAACTTGAATTATTTCCAGTTATTTCTATTTTAATGGAACTAAAGCTTCTTCGCTTTTTATCCTAAGCTAGCATCTTGAGGTACACTTTCCACTGGCCATATTGTCTTCTCTCTCTAGAGTCTGTTCCATCACTTCAGCTCCTTTATTCTCTGAGCTATGCATTAAGTTTCTGTTCCTTCTCTGAAGTGTTACTCATCTACTACTTCTGCTATATGTATTAGCTCATACATATAGCAGAAGTAATTTAACTCTGAAAGATGAGGGAACAAACAAGTCTGCCCTGGCTTTTGGTACCACATCTACTTTTTAAAAATAATCACATTATGAAAAACACTTTAGGAATATGTTCATCTGCCATAGACAAAGTCCCTGTTCTTGTGGAGTTTACTTCTGTGAGGGGGAACCGTATTAATTAAATGAGGATGTGGGTGAGTGTGGTGTTATGAGTAGAGAGCCAAGAGCCTTATTAATCGGGTTAATGAGGATTCTTTTTCCTTTTGTCCTAAGAGTAATGGATAGGAATTGAAAGATTTTAAGGAGGGGACCTGATCAAAAGCAAGTAATCTACTCAAGAGCACATAATAATAATATAGTCTGTGCTTGGATTGGACAAGTCTTTTGACAAGCAGTGCAAAAGTTATTTTCAGATTTCTAAAATGTGCTTTTCTTATTTCCCCATTTTTATGCAGTTAAATTTATGTCTCTGTCAGTTTCTCAGTGGTATAGGAAAAGTGAACCAGACAGAAAAAAAAGAGTATTTCAAATTATCATTTAAAAATACCTGTATGAAAAAAAATTATTACCAAACTATATTAAGATTTGTTTTAAACAAAATATAACATTGGATTCTACTGCGCTTAATGTTTCAATTCCAGCTGAAATATATTGCTAGTTACCTTGAATAGTTGATAGAAAGTAAATTAAAAATGCACTGGTTTTAGTATTATGAATGTCTCTGTTTTATTGGAACTAGAGTAATCTGAAGTATTTTATGAAAAAAAGTTTGTTGAAGTCTATGAACTCTTGGCTTTATATTTTGTTTGTTTTTATCATTGAATGTATGACACACAAATGCAATAACACAGAGTGGTGCTGCTTCTGCCTTGGCAGTGGTCTTAAGACCTGCAGGGTAAAGATAACAAGCAGATTTATATTTTCAAATGGAAAGTTCTTCAGTAGGATCTTTTCATGAAAAAGGGGACTGATGATTAAAACTTTAATACAAACTTTAAGGATTCAGTGTTCCATACACTTGAATTCTCCATTTTCCCTCATTACAGAGCACTCTACAAGGTTTCCTATCACATTAAAAAAAAATCCATCAATGGGGAGAAACAAACGAACAAAAACAAAAACAAACCTTTGCTATGGACATAGTCATACTGGCTTGGAGCAGACAATGAAATTTTATTTATTTTATTTTTTTTAGGTTAGTAAATACTTCATTTGTTGTCTTACAAGAAAAAAATTTAAATAGTTTGCAAATGATATCATACACTTCATAGATGCTAGGATTTTGCATATTTTGAAATATGTTGTGGATGAATTTCACTTCAGTGTATAAACAGATGAAACCGCTAACATTTTTTGCTTCAGCCAGCTCCTGAGTTTCCTCATAACATGTCATATTTTATGAACCACTTTTAGATGCTTCTGATTTTTCAATATCTTCTAAATACTTAAATGTTTCTCTGTCAGAGTGCCATCAGGAGACAGAAACTACACTGGTATTTTGAACAGAGAATATTAAATATGAAGACTTAGTAACTGGTAATAAAGATTATAAAAAAGGGATGAAAGAGAACTCCAAATAATGCGCTAGGGCTAAAGGACAGAACCCAAGGAAGGAATAAACTTGGAAGGGGGATCCCCTCCCCAAGGGTGAGTTTCAGAACTCTCTGGAGAGCTTATGAATAGGTTCCCTGGATAAGAACAAAGCCAGTCCACAGATGGAAGGAATGAGGAGCAGGAAATGAAATGCTAAGACTGGCAATAAAACTTGCTGGAGGATGAGTGTCACTGGATGGCCCATGGCAGCTGCACTGTAGGAGAAAGAAATTACGGACACTGGAAGTGGGAAGAAAAGCCTCTTTTTCTCTGTAGTGTTCATCCAGCATCCTCTCATGACGAAGGTGAAAGGTTTTGAGTCCAGGTCTGGTATCACAAAGCACGCCAATGAAGGGTGGACTTGATGTCAAGAGACAACAAACTGAAAATCTATAGAGCTTCTTGTCAAGAAATACTCAAAGGAAAAAATATGATTCTTCTTTATAAAATGGAGAATTTTATTTTCAGCAACTTTCTTGCTCTTGTTACTCTTCTGATGAGAGGAAACTCCACACATTATTGTGATCATTGCTGTTTTTCCTGGCATGCATTAACTAGAAATTCTTCTAACAGCTCTGAAATTGTGTCTAAGAAAGTAGTTAATATTGTCAACATTCAAAATGTAGGACTTTAAATATACAGCTTGTCAAGAGATTGTACCAAGAATTAAGAATAAAATGTGTTTTTCTCTATTACAAGAAAAATTGCTGGCTTTCCAGGCACTCTTTGGAAGAACTTCACTGAAATATAAATAGCACTTCATCTGTTCTTGAAGGAGACCTTGCAAAAATAATTTGTTTGTTTGTAAGGAACATACGTGATGCCATGTGAAAAAAATCCAAAGAATTTGGGAAAATTTAGAGTTCTTTGACTCAAACAATTCCTCTTCTGTCAATATTAGCTATGAAAATTCAGACTCCATTTCTTGTTTTTCAAAGATTTGTTTATTTGACAGAGAGCACATGTGAGTGGGGGGAGGGGCAGCAGGAGAGGGAGAGAAGCAGACTCCAGGCTGAGCTGGATCTCAGGACTCTGAGATCTTGACCTGAGCCAAAATCAAGAGTGTGACACTTAACCGACTCAGCCACGCAGGTGCCCCCAGACTCCATTTCTTAATACTCACTATATTTCAAGGATTCCAGTAAGATAAAAGTTTAAGATTAATTCAGTATCATAGACAACATATACTTTCCCCTGTTAAAGATCATTCTACAGTCATTTTTTTTAACTGAAAACCAGAAATCAGTTTCTGAAGTAAAATATTAATGTATATTCAATCTTATATTTAAGTGTTTATGCTGTTGTTTGGGAAGGAGAGCTATGATGTTTATCATATTTTCAAAAGAATCTCATAGTCAAAGAATGTCATGAGTACCTGAGTAGCTAGTAACTGGTACAGTTAACCAGATTACATACTTTCTGAATTTCTTAACACAGTCATTCTCATTGTTTACTATATTTAACATAACATTGTTACAAAATACCTAACAAGAAGGCTCAGTTTCGTATTAGGGTAAGAATGAAATTAATAAGCTTTTTAATGAGTTCTGCCTCCCTAATACTTTGGCACTATAGGCTGATTAAGAGAAAATCATACAGTACATATCCTTTATTCAAAAAGAAGGGGAATAATAAGGCTGGACCTCATTCCCTGAGTAGAATACAAGGCAGTCTGCATAGTATAGAGTCAGGAAACATTGGTAAGGTCTCTTCTCTCTGTCCCTGTTTCAGATCTAAGCTGCTAGCTCTCCCCTCTCGCTACTGATTGAATTGTATCCTAAAATTAGAAAGAAATGAATGTGTATATATTCCTGGAAGAAGTAGCTGATGGATTTAAATTTACACTGAAGTGTAAATTACTGTTATGCTACCCTTATGGGAAGGAAAGCTTTGAGAGTAGAAAAGAGCAAAAAATATCAGGTCTCAGAAGAACTAGAAAGCTATGGAGAAAGAAAAGATTGAGTGGGGTGGGAGAAGAGGAAATTCCCAAGGTTTTTTCAATATTTTACTTAATGATGTTTTATTACAGTTGGGTTCAGAAAAGATGAGATGGAATTGGGAAGGTAAGAAGGCAAGCAACAAAAAGCAAAACTAGTGTTTTCATCCTCAGCATAAAGGAGAGAATAATATTTATGTTTGTCTAATTCCCTTTTATGAATTGAGGAGTTCTGGCAAATAAAAACTACTAATGAATCATTGAACACTACACCAAAACCTAATGATATGCTCTATGTTGGCTAATTGAATTTAAATTAAAAAATATAAAAATAAAATTTGAGAAGCATCAAAAAAAAAAAAACCTTAAAAACCTTAATCAACATTTAAATCCCCTAGTGGTCCCTAGAGTTCAAGGTAGAGATCCAGAGATCCTTCAGGGTCCAGGTTGCAGTTGGATTGTATGTTTATCATTGGTTCATTGTCACTAAGAACTCCATGTTTGGTCCAAATGCAAAGACTGTTGCGTAGCTACTTATAGCATAGACTAAAAGGTCAGTGTTTTCAGAGGAAACTGAAATTACCTTAACTGATCATAGAAAAACCATTAACTGAAAGAGTTGAAATGCAAGCTCCTGATGATGTATAATTCATTTTAAAGCATTGTTAGTTATTGGGAAACAATATGGGATAGGCATAATTGATGTTAGGGGAGGGATTTCATAATAAAAATCTCCACTTAAGTCTACACAATTAAATCAGTGGAATGGCTATCTTCTGACTGGGAAAATTCAGTTTCACATTCTCAAATATTATTCATCTATATAGATTTTCAGGCATATAAATAGGAAACTCCTAAGATCAGGAAAAATGTCTAAATTTATGCTTATCAAAGAATCAGGTACTCCTTTTTTTTCCCTACCATATTCATATTTACCTGCAACTAAAGCAGTGAAAGTATTGATACTATCCACGTATAGTCATTCTCTTATTTTATTTCCAGAACCAGTAATCATGATATATTTTTCCATATTTTTTGATATTTAGCTTTTGCTTAGGACATACCTGGGAAGGGACTAGTTAATATCCATTAGATACTGTCTATATCATCTTCTTCATCACTTCGACCATAGTTGAGATATGCCACAAGAACACATTGAAAATATTTATAGAATCAATTTGAGGAATTTGAAGGAATTGTGTCTTAATAAAAGGAATTCCTCACTACTAGTGGAATTTCAGAAATCTTCTTGGGCCTCAGGTAATAGGTCATAATCTTCCTCATGGCAGCCTTCATATCCCTGTTCCTTAGTGTGTAAATAATGGGGTTTAGAATGGGGGTGAAAACGGTGTAAAATATGGCAAGAAGTTTATCCACAGGGTAAGTAGTAAAGGGCCACACATAGATAAAGATGCAAGGTCCAAAGAACAATATTACTACGGTGATATGGGCAGCCAGTGTAGAAAATGCCTTGGCCATTGCAGCAGAAGACTTAAACCAGACAGTGACAAGAACAATGATGTAAGAGCCAACCAAGAGAGAGAAAGTACTTAGGGAAAGGATTCCACTATTGACTACGACTAGTACTTCAATGATGTAAGAGTCCAGGCAGGCAAGTTTGGTCACTCGAGGAAGGTCACAAAAAAAGCTGTCTACTACATTGGGTCCACAAAAAGGCAGGTTCACAGTAAATGATAACTGGCTTAATGTGTGCACCAAGCCCACAGTCCAGGAGACCATTACCAGGACAGTGCATGTCCTTTGACTCATGATGACTACATAGTGTAGGGGTTTGCATATGGCTACGTATCTGTCATAGGCCATGGAGACAAGTAGTGCCATCTCTCCTCCAGTAAAAAGGTGAATGAAGAATATCTGGGTAATGCAGCTACTGAAGGAGATGGTCTTATGTTCACTCAGAAAATCTGCAATCATTTTAGGGGTAGCAAAAGAAGCCTGACAGATGTCCACAAAGGAGAGATTTCCCAGGAGGAAGTACATGGGGGAGTGCAGGCTGTTGTCAGAAGTTACTGCGATGATAATGAGAAGGTTTCCCAGCACAATGACCACATATAACACAGAGAAGAAAACAAAAAAGAAAAGCTGCAGCTCCTGAGAACTAGAGAGTCCCAGCAATACAAATTCAGACACCACTGAAGAATTGACCTTATCCATGGATCCAGGCTGCAGGCGGGCTCTGCAACAATCCTGAGTGAGGGGAAATAGGAAGGGATCAGAATTCTGAACCACAGATTTGTAATGCAAAGGATTCTGAGATCCCAGATATAATGTGTATTTGCTGAATAAGAAATGCTGAAGAGATCATAATAATATATCTGGAGAGTAGGAAGGAGCTCCCTCCCTTCCTTCCTTCCTTCCTTCCTTCCTTCCTTCCTTCCTTCCTTCCTTCCTTCCTTCCTTCTGGTGAGAACTAAGATCCACTTTCTTAGCAAATTTCAAGTATATAATATGGTATTCCTAGCTAAAGTCACCATGCTGTACACTAGATCTGTGGAACTTATTCACCTTGCATCTGAAACTTTGTATCATTTGATCAACATAGCCATTCATGTAGATGGATGTTGAAGGGGAGCAGAATATAGCATCCCAAAATATACCACCTTGGCATATTGATTATTTTGAATTAAAGTTACTTGAGAAACAGAAGTGCAAGAAGAACACTCTAAGCCTCCTTTGTTCCCCTGAAAGTGAGAGATAAATGTCCCATGTGAAAGGTACCCTCCCTATACCAAGAGGATAGAAGGCATCCTTATCACCAGACGTAGGGAGTTTAAGGCTGAGAAGGCTATATAAACAACTATTATTACTTCTTCACTAGTTTAATACCTCAATCCTAAACCCCTTTATCTTGTCAGTTTTTCACAAATGTGTTGTTTCTTTGTCTAAAAGGTATAAAAGCTTCCTGCTTTGGTCACTTGTGTGAGTCTCATATTTTTTTATGGGATTCCTGTGCAAAAAAAAATAAATTCCCTTTTCTCCTGTTAATCTCTCATATGTCAATTTAATTATTAGATCAGCTAAAAAAACCTAGAAGGGATGAAGGGAAAACTAAAAAGTTTCCAACCCGGCAGTGTAATTACATTCCATACAGGGAAGCCCTCAAGTACAGAATCATTTCATGTACTCATTAGAATGTTCAGAGAAACACATTTGGTCCACATTTCAGATATACCTTTTGTGGACTCTGGAGTCAGAGCAAATAATTAAGAAGAAAAATTAAGTGAATTCATTAGCAATAACAAATCAGTATTTATTATAAGCGTGTAGAAAAGAGCAAAAATTGAGAAGATTCTGAAATATACTGTAGATTATATTATTTCCTTATTCTGTGTGATTCTTTTTTGTTTCCACATTTCTAAAATAAAGTTATTCTTCCTCAGGTTTATGGATTTATTATGTAAAATGAACTCTACCTAATGGAAATGTTTATTGTATAAATATATATAAATTAACAAATGTGGTAGATTTTTTAGTGATAAATAATAATTTTAAAATATAAAAAAATGGAAAAGAAAGCTTGGATTTGTTGAAACCTTGCTAAGCAGCATCAGTTGAGTTAGATGTTTGTGTTTATGTTACATCAAGTGATCTGTACAACAGACCTGAGGGTGAAGGCATTATTATTCCAGACCTACAGAGGAGAAAACCAAGGATCAGATAAATTTAGTAATCTCCAAGCCACTTATGTAAATTAATTGAATTTCCCCATAATATTACATGGTAAACACAATCCCATTTTGCAGTAAGAAATCAGAGTAACAGAGATGATAAGTAACTTCTCTAGAGTTACATACCTGGAAAGTCAAGGAACTAGAACTTGAACCCAGACCTTTGACTTCAGGGCTAGCTCTCTCTGAGGCTACATTCTACAGCTTTAGATCTGAATGATGTGAAACCCATACCATTTACACTGTGCTACAATTGAATAGTTCCTCAATATATGCTTTTGGTTCTCATCTTTCCACCAACTATGAAGTATTGGTTCGTCATTTAAGCCAAGTTTTTCAACCTAGGCACTATTGACATTTGGGGTTGGATAATTCTTTCTTAGGAAGACTTGTGCACTGTAAAATGTTTAGTAGCATCCCTTGTCTTGCCCACTAGATGCCAATAGCACTCACCTCCCTGTTGTGACAATCAAAATGTATCTAAGACATTGCAAAGTATCAGGGAGGGCAGGGGTCACCTTGAGTTTAGAAGCTCTGAGTTAAGCCATCTTTAGCTTGCATTTTTAATCTCTCCCACTGTCATTTAATCTTTGTATCTACTGACAAAGGACTCAGTCTGACTCATTCAAGAAATAAGCAAAAAAAAAAAAATTTCCTAATTCTTCTACCTTGAGTTGCTTTTCTACCTACTCAGACCTTACCACACTCAATTATGTCTTTTGCTACCACAATAAGGAAAACTTTTTTTATCAAAGGCTATCTTCTGGTTGGGAAAGACCTGGTTATGATAGCTAATTTTGTTTTAAGTGAAACAACTCCTGGTAATCCTCTTGAAATTTTTATATTATCTACTTTAATTAATGTTTTTAATTTATTATTATTTATATTATTATTCCTTCATCTAGGCACTGCCCCTTATGAATAAATTTCCACTGAGGACCTAGCCTAAGTTTCCAGATTTGTCCCTTCCCCTTCTGCACACCTTGTACTCTTTCTCTCTTACTTTATGTTCTCATTAGTCTCTCTTCTCTTTTTTCCCTCTCTTCCTTGGGCATTCCATTCACTACTGTGTGATGACTTCAAATTTTGCAGCACCATTTCTCACTATACTCCAGTAATCCAGACATGTTTCTGACAGTTTACTGGATGTGAATATTATACAGCTGTCTCAGACCACAGCTCACAATTTCTCTCCTCAGGTCAGCTCTTTTTCCCTTTAAACTTTTCTTCACCGTGTAACTGTCCCTATTATTCTTCCAGGTTGTAAACTTACTTTTTCCTGGATCTCATTCTCCCACTTGTAACATCTCATCACTCCTTGAAGTAAAATAGTAAAATTTAAAGTCCTTAGCATGACAGCCAAGCATATAATATGGTCTGGTTTTACTTCTACCCCTTGCTGCTCTCTAGACATAACCAGACTATTCAACATTTATTAACTAGTAGACATTTTCATTTTCTGATGCCCTTCATAGATAATCTATTCCAGTGCAAATGCCATCTCCTCTAAAAGCCTTTCGAGGCTTAAGTTGAAATTTCTCTTTACTAATGTTGCTGTATCACTTTGCTTGTATGTAGGTTATGGGTACTTCCAAAGTAAGAGTTTTTGTATAAATCTTCTTCTGCCATATTCGGTGTTCCTTGTATTCTCATGCCTCTTATGTATCTTTCACAGGACTTGGTATATAGATGTGCATGGAATATTTTTCACAAATGTGTTTTAGTGTTAACTGAAGTATATTTCACTTTATGTCTGTCATTTATTCAACCTTTTCACCTTCTAATCTGTGCATAGAGACCTTCCCAGTGATAGACCTCGAACTCTGCAAACCATTAGCCACTTACATAAACTTCATTTCTACATGGAACAAGAATATTTTATCCTTGTAATATAGTAATATAAGCTCATACTTAAGTCATTAAAATCTGTGCCAGTAATCAAACCAGCAAAAGCAAAGGGGATAAAATAATCCTTTTGAATCATAGCATAGAGAAAATGGATTATTTGTTGTATTAAAAGTAAACCATATTTTGTTTACCAACTTTTTAAAAAGTAATAGAAGTAAGGTACTTAAAAGAGAAGAGATTTTCACTCTAATTCTATAAAATTCAGGAATTTTTTTCTGATCTACTTTAAGTGCATAGTAAGTAAAATAAATCATTAATGCAAAGATATACAGCTACAAGCCTATGATCTGAGTTTGGTATTTAACATTCCCATGATTTTTTTTATTATGTTACATTAATCACCATACATTAATTACATCATTAGTTTTTGATATAATGTTCCATGATTCGTTGTTTACGTATAACACCCAGTGAACCCATGATTTTTTAAAAGAGCTTTACTGCATAGGCATATGTCCACAAAGAAATATATAGCCTTGATTTGCATTTTTATTTAGTTTCTTTAGCTATAGGTAAGAGTGTCAAAATGCATTTTTTAAGTACAGAGTTTGTCATAATCTTCAAAGAGTAGCTCCACCTCTGCACATAATTTCTGACAAATTCTCTAAATCATGCTAAGACACATGGACATCCTCAATTTGATTCACTTATTTTGACTTCTAATACATTTTTCTCCCATTTATAGATCTCCTATAAGTTAGAGTGTAATAATTGAATATGTAACTGGACACAATCTATTTCTACTGTATTTCTTTTTTAAATATAGCCTACCTGATATAATGCAAGTCGAGATGTAAATTTAATTCTTCAGTTTTTCTGTTGTGGGGTTACTCTCTTTCAAGTAGTGACATTTATAGATGCTTTTTTTACTTTTGTCAAATTGGAGTAGTAGCATGGTTTTATCTAATTGATCAATTGAAGCTTTGGAGAGCTAGTAATAGATGTACAAATCTCATCTTCCAGTGGGGATTATTAATATCTTCTACTACATATTCCCAGTGGAACAAAGTAAGTAACATCCACATTGTTGACAATTACAAAAAGGACCATAGGAGAAAAAGGCAGGGTCATTTAACCCTTGGACAATATGTTCTATGAATTCTATATAATTGAGTTTCCCTAGCTACTCTAGGAAAAATGTGTGGAAAAGTACATTCTTCTTGCCTAAATGAGAAATGCTGTGGCTTTTTTTTATTATGTTAATCACCATACATTACATCCTTAGTTTTTTTTATTATGTTATGTTAATCACCATATATTACA
>NW_027397178.1:834691-852350 GCF_003265705.2 Callorhinus ursinus | reverse complement strand
CCCTAATAGGTAGAAGAATGTTGACAAAAAAACCAAAGGTGGTGGCATCACAATGCTGGACATCAGGTTCTATTGACAAAGCTGTAATTGTCAAGACAGTATTGTACTGGCATAAAAACAAACACATAGATCAGTGGAATAGAATAGAGAGCCCAGGAATGGACCTTCAACTCTATGGTCAACTAATCTTTGACAAAGCAGGAAAGAATATCCAATGGAAAAAGAGTCTTCAACAAATGGTGTTGGGAAAATTGGACAGCCACATTTAGAAGAATGAAACTCGACCATTTTCTTACACCATACACAAAAACTCAAAATGGGTGAAAGACCTAAATGTGAGACAGAAATCCATCCAAATCCTAGAGGAGAACATAGTAGCAATCTCTGTGACCTCGGCCACAGCAGCTTCTCGCTAGACACTTCTACAAAGACAAGGGACACAAAAGCAAATTGAACTATTAGGACTTCATCAAGATAAAAAGCTGCACAGCAATGGAAACAGTCAACAAAACTAAAAGGCGACCTACAGAATGGGAGAAGATATTTGCAAATGACCTATCAGATAAAGGGCTAGTATCCAAGTTCTATAAAGAACTTCTCAAAACACCCAAAAAACAAAGAATCCAGTCAAGAAATGGGCAGGGGACATGAACTGACATTTCTCCAAAGAAGACATACAGATGGCCAACAGACACATGAAAAAATGCTCCACATCACTTGGCCTCAGGGAAATACAAATCGAAACCACAGTGAGTCTGACACCAGTCAAAATGGCTAAAATTAACAGACAGGAAACAACAGAGGTTGACAAAGATGTGGAGAAAGGGGAACCCTCTTACACTGTTGGTGGGGATGCAAGCTGGTGCAGCCACTCTGGAAAACAGTATAGAGGTTCCTCAAGAAGTTAAAAATAGAGCTACCCTAGGACCCCAATTGCTAGGACCCAGCAATTGTACTACTATCTATTTACCCAAAAGATAGAAATGTAATGATCCTAAGGGGCACCTGCACCCCAATGTTCATAGCAGCAATGTCCACGATAGCCAGACTGTGGAAAGAGCCAAGACATCCATCAACAGATGAATGGATAAACATATATATAGATATATGATGGAAAGTTACTCAGACATCCATGAAAGGATGAATATTTACCATTTACACCAACGTGGATGGAAGTGGAGGGCATTATGCTGAGGGAAATGTCAATAAGAGAAAGACAATTATCATACGGTTTCACTCATGTAGAATATAAGAAACAGTGCAGAGGATCATAGGCTAAGGGAGGGAAAACTGAAGGGGAAGTAATCAGAATGGGTGAAAAACCATGGGAGACTCCTAACTACAGGAAACAAACTGAGGGTTGCTGGAGGGGTGGTGGATGGGGAGATGGAGTAATTGGCTTTTGGGCATTAAGTAGGGCACATGATGTGATGAGCACTGGGTGTTATATGCAACTGATGAATTATTGAACTCCACATCTGAAACTAATGATATTCTATATGTTGGCTAATTTAAATTTAATAAATCACAACAAAAAACTCCCATCTTTATAAATTTAATCATCCTTACAGAGGCATATAAATTGAAAGACTGTCAAATTGCTCAGTGTATTTCACTGCACTCTGAAAGTTCGTGCAAAAAGTTCAGATGAATTAGGTTTCCATGGTTGTTTTTTCCCCCTGGTTTTCAGTCTGGAAACATGCATCCAAAAATCTCCATGCAAAATAGTAAATGGGAATAAACAGGGAGAGAAGAGAGTCAATTCATTTCTCTTAACTTTAACTGTTTTTTTCCAAAAACTCCGATTTTCCTCTTGTGATTGAGTTCTAGTTTCAAAGCATTGTGGTCTGAAAATATGCAGGGAATGATCCCAATCTTTTGGTACCGGTTGAGACCAAAAACTCATTTGAAAACAAGGTTTCATTGGTCATTGTTTAAGTCTGAAACACTTTTATGAAGAGTCTGAAGATGTTCAAATGATACCATCTACCAAGAACTTCTTCCCTTTGGCAGTACAGTCCAGTGATCACATTATCCCAAGCTCTTATCAGTAGAAAAATACTTCACATAAGACTATATCATACAAAGTTTTACTTGTCTAAGAAACTATTTACTAATATATGCATCTATGTCTTTATTAATAATAGGAAGGGTCAAATATCATCATTCTCATTCTGACCAAAATAGTGGTGAAAATCCATTCTAAAATCAGTAAATCAATTTAATAATTACTCATTTTAAAGAAGCCATCACACACTAATTAAAAAATAATTCAGAATTTTTCTTGATTCATAAAAATTATGAGCAGTGAGGAAAATAATCTCTGGAGACTTGAAAAATATAAAAATCAATGTGGTTTTCTAATGGAAGTTGCTTTCTTAAAAATCTCTCTTAAATTTTTCAAATGATAAGGTGAAAAACAGAAAATGGAAGTTACTTTTAATTTTCCAAATTAATCCTGATACACATTAATTTTATATGTACATACACACAAATACTGAAAATTTATAAAATAAAAATTTACCTTTCAAATTAAACATGTCAGTTCTTAGGAGAGTATCAAGGCCCTTAAACAAAGATATCCAAAGTTGATCAGAACAATAGTACAATAACAGTTGTTGAACATATACGCTTTATATGAATGACTTCCTTTATTCCTCAAATAACTGCTGTGTTAGTACTATTATTATCTCCTTTACAGATGTAGAAACTGTGGCTAAGGGATATTAAGTATCTTGCTCAAGTTTACACCACTAACAAATAGAATTGGCATTTAGTGCTGATAAAAACATACCTGAGTCTAAGATTTTACCCCCCTACACTCAGGGTGGATCCAGGTTCTGTAGAACCCAGTCTGTCTAGTCTGAGGGGACTTCTTTAAGAAAATAAAAAGTCAAAATTGTGAGTAAATCGTTGTTAGGGTCCATTCCAAGACCTTGGAGAAAACACATGCAAAGAAGGGGGTCTAAAACAGGCTTCTATATAAATCCACCATTACACTCTACCGTATGCTGAAATTTTCCTCAAATATTTTTGGAAGTATACATCATGTACAGTTCTTATTGTCGTTGCATATATCCAGTTCCTTCATATATTACTAGTTACATTTTATCATTTCATCTAGACCTGATTTTTAATATTTTTCACCTGCATTTGATTATTCTGCTTAATTTTACAAGACATTTTTTTTAAATTTTGAAAGCTCATATGTTTGTCATTGTGAAGCTTTCTAAACACCTAAAGAAGGAGGGAATTGCTTGTCAACACAGTCTTCTTATAGATTATCCTAATTGCAATACTCTCTCAATTGTGTTACTGGAAATTTAGACCATTTAAAGCCATCCTCGACCTGGTATGTTTATATTAGCTGGTTTCTGTTCATCTAGAATGCTTTGAAAACATTAGTTCTGGCTTTGGATGCCTTAGTGGCAAATGGCACCATCTTTACTACTGCATAGGGATCCTATGCCCTGTCACTGTACTTACTTACCCTTGTATAAAAGAGTGTCAGCAGGGTGATGAGGACAAGTGGTGATAAGATAATCTACCTGGAGCTGCTAATTAAGATTTAAGTTTTATGTAATACATAGAGATTGGTTGTACATTTACTGTTCATGCTGAGCCACCAGGCAAGGTAGTAGGTAGTTCCCTTTATATACGGAAGTCCTCCAGAGGCTATCTGTGATCCTTTTCATTCTCAGCTGCAGTCTTACTATAATTCCAATTAATCAATCTCATTATTGACTTCCCTTGCAGAGTTGTCTGCTGATCAGTTGCACCTTTGAGGGCTTTGGCAAATGTCCTTGAGCTTTATCATTCTCCACACAAATACTGAAGATTGATGACATTCCTTTGAAAAGCCTCGACAGTTTTATCTTGCAAAAAGTGGTTCATTAAAAAAAACATATTCCCTGTTCAAGTAAATGTATTATTTGAAAGAATTATTTATGGAATTTATAAAACACAGGTTGGAAAATTTCTACATAAATGAATTTCTTGATCCTAAACATATTTGCACATGTAGCTGAAAGGTCACTCTCTTTCTCTCTCTCTCTCTCTCACACACACACACACACACACACACACACACGCAAGCAAGCACACACACACACACACACACCCTGAATTGGTCCCTTTGTATCCCTATTTCAAGTAGAATTATGCTATTATCTTGTGGATATAAACACATTTCAGGCTAGCGTTAATACTGTAGACATTTTTACCCAACGATTTCAACCATTCCTATGTTTTTAACACAATAACATCACATTAATAACTGTAAATATGTTTCCTTATTTAACACATTAATGAAAAAAACACACACTGATGAAGAAAAAACACATTGCTCCTATCATTTGGCTTAAAATGAACAGTTATGAATTTCCTTTTCTTGACTTCTCTCTCATCATTGATAATTAGTGCATATATAATTCTTGGTTTTTTCTATTTACTCAATAATGCCAAAGAACAACTTGGTATTTATCAAATACTGTGGTTGTAACAGATATTTTCTTGTTCATAAAAGTTGGATAATATACTGAACACTATAAGTATCATTTAGTCAATTTCAAATAACAGTTCTTTCATGTTTGCCATCATTTAAAGATGATTTAAGCATCAAAGCAAGGCACAGAGGAAAATTATTTCTCGACTTTCAATGCTTGCAATTCCAGTAACTATCAGCATGTGGTAGTGATAGCTTGTGTACCTTAAAGCTAATTTTTAACCTTTTTAAAACTAAAGAAAAAAAAACTGTATAAAGATATATACTTTTTACATTGACAGTGCATTACTAAGCACGGATTTCTTATTTTTGCAACCAAATATTGGTAATTTAACCAAGCTGTAAATCAATGCAATACTTTAAAATGAAACCACAGGCTCTCCATAAATTGTTCTCTTAATTTAATTCCAGTTTTAACTTCTCAGACATTAAGCTGACATCGTGCCTGTATGAAACAAAAGGCAGTGCTTTGAAACTCATTTCATAATATTTCCCAATTTGCATAATTCTTCAGCCTATGTATTCATAATGCATTATCAGAAGTTGTCATGGCTGTATTTCTTGGCTTACTAGCTAGAAGTGAGTCGTGGAGACTCTTCTACTTATAGCATTGGCTTTGGACATCACCGACATTTGTAATGAAATATGTCTAGGGTTTTCTTCAATAAAAAAAGATTACAAATTGTTTTAAATGTTAAGTAGGAATGATTCAGGGACAGATGTAGGAAATCACTGCCTGTCAGAAGATACTCCTATAGCAGTATAGAGTTTCTAAGGCTTATAGAAATCTTACTAATTTGCCATACTTTAGGGACAACTCCCTAAGTAACTCAGTGATTAGTTGCTTTGTTTTGTTTTGTTTGTTTTGTTTTTAGAGAGAGAGGGAGGGAGAGAGAGAGCTGGAGTGTAGGGGGGTGGTGGAGAGAAGGAGTGGGAGAGAGAGAATCCTAAGCACACTCCGTGCTGAGCATGGAGCCAAACACGGGGCTCCATCTCATGACCCTGAGATCATGACCTGAGCAGAAAGCAAGAGTTGGAGGCTTAACCACTTAACTGACTGAGCCACCAAGGTGCCTCTCAGTGACAAGTTGTATGTAAATGCTATTATCTTCTAGTTTCCCTTTAATCTGTGCTTCCTCTTCATACTTTTTGTTCATCTTTTCCAGTGACTAGATTATTAATATTGAATCTCCTACCTGGAACAGGGACTCTTGGCATTTTTATAGAGAGCCTTTTCTTCTGGAAGAAATTGTTTCTGTCAATTTGCTTTTCTAAAATCTAACACGTATTTTAAATATATGAGAGTAGTTTTAATATTTACAATTTGATTCGATTACAATTTGATGAGAACTCCAGAAATAAAATCCTGGTCACAATGCTGTGTACACAAAAACTGTGGCATACGATGCCTAGGAAGTTAAAACTAGAGCTAGAATTTAAGACTAAAAATAATGCAAAGGAGTTGTCTTGTTGGGATTTAGAAGCCTATTTTTCAGTTTCCTCATAGCTGTCCTCACTTCTTGATTCCTTAAGGTATAGATTATTGGGTTCAGAATAGGAGTAAAGATGGTATAAAACACAGACAGGATCTTATCTATAAGGAAACTGTTTAGTGGCCACATATAGATGAAGATACATGGCCCAAAGAACATGAAGACGACAATGAAATGAGCTGTGCAGGTAGAAAGGGCCTTATAAAATCCTTTTGAAGAATGATGCTTGATAGTAACCAGGATAATAATATAAGAATTGAATAAAAGCATAAAGCAGGATAAGGCAATTATGCCACTAGTTGAGATCATAAAGAGGCCCAAAACATAAGTATCCACACAAGCCAGCTGGAACACCACAGGAAGGTCACAGAAAAAGCTGTCTACTTCATTGGGACCACAGAATGGTAGTGTGAGAGCAAATAGGACCTGGCTCATTGAATGCATGACTCCCACAACCCAGGAAGCCACCACAAGAGCAACACACACCCAGGGACTTATGATTGAGGCATAGCGGAGAGGCTTGCATATTGCAATATACCTATCAAGGGACATGGCCATAAGTAAAATTATTTCAGTACCAGTAAAAAGGTGTAGAAAAAATATCTGGGTGATACAGCCATCAAAGGAGATGGTTTTGTGTCCAGTGAGGTAGTCTGTAATCATCTTAGGGGTGGCAAAGGAAGCAAGTGACATATCAATGATGGAAAGGTTAGTAAGCAGGAAATACATAGGAGAGTGTAGGTGAGAGTCAGCTACAACCATGATGACTATGAGGCTATTACCAACCATTGTTGCGACATAAAACGAGGAAAATACCATGAAGAAAAACAGCTGTAGTTCCCAGGAATTAGAGAGTCCCAGCAAAACAAATTCAGAAACAGACTTATTGGCCACATCCATTGTCCTGATGGATAGGTGAAAACCTATATCAAAAAAAAAAAGAGAGAGAGAGAGAGAGAGAGAAAGTATGATTCTATTTAAACAAAAGGTACAAGAATCCACTTTCATAGACTTTGGTTCCTCTATGAAAACTTATCTTTACTATTCTTTCCATCTTCATTGATATGTTGGTTTGAAAGATAATTTTGGATATTAGAGATCATAGCAAAATACCACTGAAGTCATAGGTATTGAAAATAACGCTCTCTTTTTTGGTATTAAATAGCAATCAACCTGAGATTATATCATCCAGAAGGATCTACTTACCTACATATTTGTCCATCTGTTCATCTATATAATCTTAAAGATAATAGCTAACATTAAGTAAGCACTTGCTCTGGGATGACGATGTGTTAAACACACATACACACACACACACACACACACACACACACACACAATTTAGTCATTTAGAACTCATCCCTAAGAATATCCTTACTGAAAGAACATATAAAAGTTATATCACATATAAGTGACGTTATAGAAAGATTTCAATGAACTGTTGCAGAGCTTGTAAATTTCCAAAGAAGATTTTTAATATATTCACAGATAAATTATCTCGTTCAACCCATCAGAAACAGAGAAAATAAGTAAGAATCCAATGCAAAAAGACTGCTTTATTACCAAGTTTACTACTATATAGTCATATAGCCCAGGGAAAGGCATTTAACTTTTCTTCATGGTTTCCTTTTGTTAAAGTATGAGTTTGTTCCTCTTACAAATATTTATAATTCTATGACTTAAAATTTTACCTTTGTCCCCTAAAGACATATCACATCATTTTTAATGGAAAGAGCTCAAAGATTAAGTTCTTTAGTCTCTCCCCTGTTTGAATTCTCCCTTCATATCTGCCAACATATATAAACTGTTTTATTATCTCGGCTCCAAGGAATAGGGCTAGAAGATTGGAAGTAGGAATGGAGGAGATTTAAAATCTTTCAGTAGAAATCATTTGTAAAACACTTAAGCTTACCAGATCTACAGTAGAATCAGGGCTTTAGGTTATTCAGTGTTAAGTAGGCTCTGATAGAGAGCATATAGGAGGTAATTTTAAATATAAATAAATGACCTAATTGAATCATTAGTTGTTTAGCAGCTCCAGATAAAATGTATGTTGTAGGAACTTGGGGATTGACCAAGAAAACATCTTGCAATGGGATTCATTAAATAGCAAAGATGGTGTTATTTGGTTCCCAACAGGAATATATGTCAAGAGTCTTATGGGAATTTACAATGATTATTTTCACCTGGACCAGAGAGATTCAGGGATTGGAAGTTGGAAAAGCCACCATTTAAGAGGTAGCCAGAAATAACAAATCAATGAGTTTTAATAAGCACTTTTGATTATCTAACCCTGTTCTAGAGGCAGCAGAGAATAAAATCCAAAAATAACTCTGCTTCAAGTAATTTATTATTTGTTTGGAGATACTAAATACCCATAAGTAAAATAATTAATGAAAAAATACAGACAAATAAATCTAATGTTCACACAATTCTCAGAGATCATGAGTGAATAGAATTTTAGATAAAGGAAAATTTATAATGTGCTTAATTATCAAGAAAGTGTTCTTGCAGAAGAAATATCATGAGCTTGACCTAGAATGAAAACTAAAATCTTGATTGGTAAGAGAAGAAAATGCACATGTGGAATAAAACAGTGCAACTTATTTGCCGTAGCAAGATAACTGATTAGCATGTTGAAAGAAAAAAAATGCAGTTGTCCTAAAAAGAAAAGCTTAATTATAATATACTAATGTAAATAAATATGTCCACAATGTAATCTCAAGTGAAAAGCAAACTGAAGAATAATGTGTATTATATGATCTTGATTTTGTAAAATCAAACAATAACAAAGCAAACTAGGCTATTAAAAATTTGTTACCTCATAAAGAGAATGGAGGGCAGGGAGATGATGCATTTTCTTATTTATATGTATTTGAATATTTTTCACTTCTATTTTTTACTGTTTTTGTGTCAAAAATTTATACACAAGTATTCATAGCAGCACTATTCACCATAGCCAAAAGGTGGAAACATCTATCAACTGATAAATGAATGAACAAATGTGGTAGAGCCATGATTGCAATGGATTACTACTTAGCCATAAAATGAAATGAAGTATGAAGAGTGATACATACTATATCGTGGATGAATCTTAAAAACATCCTCAGTGAAAAGTCTTTTAATATATGTGTGGGTGTGGGTGTGTGAAAGAACAGAACAAAATCACAGCAAAAGAGCTTAGTTAAATGGAGAAAAGCAATATGCCTGATAAAGGTTTCAAAGTAATGGTCATAAATATTCTCACTGGACTTGAGAAAAGAGTGGAGAATCTCGGAAAAATCTTCAACAAAGAGAAAGGAAATATAAAAAAGAACAATCAGAGATGAAGAACTCAATAACTGAAATTAAAAATACACTAGAGTGGGGCACTTGATGACTCAGTTGGTTAAAGAGGCTGGCTCTTGATTTTGGTTCAGATCATGATCTCAGGGTCCTGGGATTGAGCCCCTCACTGGGTTCTACACTCAGCAGGGAGTCTGTTTGAGAATTCTTTCTCCCTCTGCCCCTCCCCCCCCACTCATGCATATGCTGTCTTTCAAATGAATAAATCTTAAAAAAAAATACACTAGAGGGAATAAATACTAGGTGAGAGGAAACAGAAGAATGAATCAGTGAGCTGGTAGAGTAATGGAATGCAACCAAGGAGAACAGCAAAAAGAAAAAGTATAATAAAAAATGAGAGTAGGTCAAGGTAATTCAGCAACATTATCAAGCAAAATAACATTCACATTATTATGGGGATTCCAGAAGGAGAAGAGAGAGAAAAGGGGACAAAAAATTTAATTGAAGAAATAATAGCCGAAAACTTCCATAATATGGAGAAGGAAGCAGACATCCAGATCCAGGAGGCACAGAGAGCCACCAACAAAATCAACCCAAGGAGGTCTACACCAAGGAACATAATCATTAAAATGGCAAATGGACTAAGTCCACCAGTAAAAAGATGAAACAAAAAATGGATAAAAACAAGACCCATCCATATACTGCCTACAGAGACTCATTTCAGACTGAAAAACACATTCAGATTGAAAATGAAGGGATGTAGAAACATTTATCCTTCAAATGGATATGAAAAGAAAGCTGGAGTACCAATACTTCTATCAGACAAAATAGACTTTAAAACAGACACTGTAACAAGAGACAAAGAAGGATACTGTATCCTCATTAAGAGGACAATGCAATAAGAAGATAGAATAATTGTAAATATTTATGTAACCCAAAATGACAGCACCCAAATACATAAAACAGTTAATAACAAAGATAAATTAATTGATAGTAATACCTTAATAGTGGGGAACTTTAACACTCTACTTACATCAGTGGACAGATTATCCAAACAAAATCAACAAAGAGCTACTGTTTTAGCTTTGAATGACACATTGGGCCAGATGGATTTAACAGATATATTCAGAATATTCATCCTAAAACAGCAGAATAAACATTCTTTTCAAGGGTACACAGAACACTCTCCAGAGTAGATCACATAGTAGGCCACAAAACAAAGTCTCAACAAATTCAGAAAGATTGAAATCATACCATGCATTTTTTTTCCATGCATCTTTTCTAACCACAGTGCTATGAAACTAGAAACCAACCACAAGAAAAAATCTGGAAGGACCACAAATACATGGAGGTTAAATAATATGCTACTAAACAATGAATGGGTCAACCAAGAAATCATAGAACTCAAAAAGCACATGGAAACAAATGAAAATGAAAATACAGTGGTCCAAAACCTTTGGGATACAGCAAAGCGGTTCTAAGGGGGAAGTTTATAGCAATACAGGCCTACCTCAAGAACCAAGAAAAATCTCAAATAAACAATCTAACCTGACACCAAAAGGAGCTAGAAAAAGAACAACAAATAAAACCTAAAACCAGCAGAAGGAAGGAAGTAATAAAGATTAGAGCAGAAATAAATGATATAGAAACTTAAAAAAAAAAAAGGAACAAATCAATGAAACCAGGAACTGGTTCTTTGAAAAAATTAATAAAATTGATAAACCTCAGGGTGCCTGGGTGGCTCAGTTGGTTAAGTATCTGCCTTTGGCTCAGGTCCTGACCTCAGAGTCCTGACCTCAGGATCAAGCCCTGCGTTGGGCTTTCTGCTCAGCAGGGAGTCTGCTTCTCCCTCTCCCTCTGTCCCTCTCTCAGTTCATGCTCTCTCTCTCTCAAATAAATAAATAAATAAAAATCTTTAAAAAAATTGATAAACCTCTAGCAAGACTCATCAAGAAAGAAAAAGGGCCCAAATAAACACAATCACAAATGACAGAAGAAAACAGTCAACACAACAGAAATATAAACTACTGTAAGAGAATATTATGAAAAACCATATGCCAACAAATTAGACAACATAGAAGAAACAGATTAATTCCTAGAAACATATAACCTCCCAAAACTGAAGCAGGAAGAAATAAAAAATTGAAGACTGATTACTAGCAAGAAGATTGCTTCCAACAAACTAGAGTCCAGGACCGGATGGCTTCATAGACAAATTCTACCAAACATTTAAAGAAGAGTTAATACATATTTCTTCTCGAACTATTCCAAAAAATCAAAGAGGAAGGAAAATTTCCAAATTCATTCTATGAGGCTAATATCACCCTGATTCCAAAACCAGATAAAGACACCACAAAAAAAAAAGAGAACTACAGGCCAATATCTCTGATGAACATAGATGCAAAAAATCCTCCACAAAATATTAGCAAATCAAATCCAACAATACATTTAAAAAAAATCATTCACCACTATCAAGTGGGATTTATTTACAGGAATGCAAGGGTAATTCACTATTTGCAAATCAACCAATGTGCTACATCAATCATATCAATAAGAGAAGGGATAAAAACCATATGATCATTTCAATAGATGAAGAAAAAGCATTTGACAAAGTACAACATTCATTCATAATAAAAGCCCTCAAAAAACTGGGTTTAGAGGAACATACCTCAATAAAGAATAAAGGCCATATATGGAAAACCCACAAGTAACATCTAACTCAGGTCAGGAACAAGACATGGATGTCCACTCCCACCACTTTTATTCAACATAGTAATGGAAGTCCTAGTCACAGCAGTCAGACAACAACAACAACGACAACAACAAATAAATAAAAGGCATCCAAATTGATATGGAAGATATAAAACTTTCACTATTTACAGATGACATGATACTATTTATAGAAAATCTTAAAGACTGCGCCAAAAAAACCCCACCTAGGACTGATAAATGAATTCAGTAAGGTTGCATGATACAAAACCAATGTGCAGAAATGTACTGCATTTTATACAGTAATAATGAAGCAGCAGAAAGAGAAATTAAGAAAACAATCCCATTTACAGTTGCAGCAAAAATAATAAAACACCTAGGAATAAACCTAACTAAAGAGGTGAATGACCTGTACTCTGAAAACTATAAAACACTGATGAAAGAAATTCAAGATGACACAAAGAAATGAAAAGACATTCCATGCTCATGGATTAGAAGAACAAATTTTGTTACAATGTCTATATTACACAGGTGAAGGAGCTAAACTGGTGGAGGAATAGGAGGATCCCGAATTTGTCCCTCAAACACAGCTTAGATAGTTATCAAATTATTCTGAACACCCAAGAAGTCAATTGGAGGTCTGAAAGAACAAAAACTGCAAGTCTGTAAGTAGAAAAGCAACCACCTTTTGGAAGGTAGGAGGTGTGGAAGTTCACTTGGGAGAGATATAGCTGTGGATGCAATGGTGGGGAGAGAGCCTGCTTATGGAGGCTACCACAAAGTATTAGAAGCAGCGGAGTGCAAAATCTGAACTTTTTAGTTGGTTGCCTTGGGGGACATGCCTGGATTAAAGGTGCTCAGGTGGTGAAGTGGGACAAAATCCCAGGAGCGACAGGGTGGTCTGAGGATCCCCTGGGTTGCAGGAAGAACAGGTGACACCAAGGCGCTGTGCTGTTCCCAGGCATAGGAGCTGGGAAGCTGGCTGAGGGCAGTGGGTCTTGGTGCCAACTTTTTGGTATAAACTGCGAACCACAACACAGTTGTGCAACTGCTTTCCTTGGACCAGTTGGCAAGCCTGGCAAGCCCCTACTCCAGAGAAACAGTGCAGGTCCCTGCCACAGATGTCCCTAAAAATTGGAATTTTGAGACTCAGTCATGCGCCTAAGATAAAAAGGCTCAGACGTGGGCAGGGTGAACATAGGGTTCATAGGGAAACCAGAAAAAAACAAATAGGGTGATTGATTGCTTTTCTGTGAGGGCTCACTGAAGAGTAGGGGGCGTAAACTTTCACCTCCCAGGCTAGAGAGCCGGCTCAGCCATTTTCATCCAGCCCGTCAGTGCTGAAAGCCTTCAAGGAGGAAAACAGCACCACCTAGTGGTGGTGGGAGGCATTTACACCAAACCCGGCCGGGCTGTGCCCTGGAGGAGCATTTCCATTGAAAGAAGTCAGCCTGACAATCAGCCCCAGGCCCCTCCCAAAAAGGACCAGCATAAACAACTCACTCACACCAAGTTTATTGATCATAGAGTGCTGGCAAAGCTTCAGAGCTAGGGGAAATAGGATTGAGCTTCCTTTTTACTTTTATTCTTTATTCCTTTTTTTTTTTTTTTAAGATTTTATTTGAGAGAGAGAAATTAAGAGTTGGGGGAGAGGGACAAGCAGACTCTGCACTGAGTGCAGAGCCTGATATGGGGCTAGATCCAGGACTCTGAGATCATGACCTGAGCCAAAATCAAGAGTCAGAGGCTTAACTGACTGAGCCACACAAGCGCCTCTATTTCTTTTATTTTTATTATTTTTCATTTATTTTATTATATTTTCCAGTACATTTTTAAATTTTTTATTAATTTTTTAGATTTTTGTATATATTCTTTTCATATATTTTGGTTTTTGTTATTTTTGGGGGGTCTAGATTCTTTTTAACAAGCAAACCAAAACACATCCAGGATCTAGATTTTGTTTGTTTGTTTTCTTGTTTTGTGTTTTTGTTTTCTTTTTCTTTTTGCTTTGTCTTGGTTTTTTGTTTCTTTTTCGTTTTGTTCTTTTTTCTCTTTCTTCTTTTCTGGACAAAATTACAAGATGGAAGAATTCACCCCCCAAAAATGAACACAGGGTAGAACTCACAGCCAGGGATTTAATCAACACAGATATAAGATGTCTGAACTAGAATTTAAAACAATGATTATAAGGATACTACCTAGGCTTGAAAAAAGCATATAATGCACTTGAGAATCCCTTGATGCAGAGATAAAAGAACTAAAATCAAGTCAAGCCAAATTAAAAATGCCATAACCAAGATGCAAACATAAATGGAGACCTTAAAAACAAGGATGGGTGAAGCAAAGGAGCAAATCAGAGATATAGAGGATAAAATTATGGAAAATAATGAAGCAGAAAAGAAGAGGGAAAGAAAGGATATGGGCCACAAAGGTAGACTTAGAGAACTCAGTGACTTAGTAAATCATAATAACATTGATATCATAAGAGTACCAGAAGATGAAGAGAGAGATAAAGGAGCAGAGGTTTATTCAAGCAAATTATAGCTGAAAACTTCCCTAATCTGGCGAAGGACACAGTAATCAAAATCCAAGAAACACAGAGAACTCCCGTTAAATTCAACAAAAGCCAGCCATCACCAAGGCATATCATAGTCAAATTCACAAAATATACAAGGAAATAGACTAGGAAAGAATCCTGAAAGCAGCAAGGGAAAAAAGGCCCTTAACCTACAAGGGAAGACACAAGTAGATCTGTCCAGAGACATAGCAGGCCAGAAAGGAGTGGAAGGAAATATTCAACATGTTGAATGGGAAAAATATGCAGCCAAGAATTCTTTATCCACTAGGCAGAGGGGAAGTGGGTGCAGGGATGGATTAAATAGGTGATAGGGATTAAGGAGGGCACTTGTGATGAGCACCAGGTGTTTATGAAAGTGTTGAGTCACTATATTGTACACCTGAAACTAATATTAGACTGTATGTTAACTAACTGGAATTTAAATAAAAACTTTTAAAAAATAAATAGATTATTCTCTTGGTATAAGGTTAAAAAAATAAAAATTAAAAAGATTATATAAGGTAATAATTGTAACATAGTATAATATTTATAGGTATAATGTGTGTAACAATAATATCACAAAAAAGAGGAAAAGGGAATAGAGCTATATAGAAGTACTATTTCTAGTTTTCACTGTAATAAAGTTGATACAAATCTGAAGCTGATGCTGATGAGTTAAGATACACAGTAAGACCTGAAACAACCACTAAGGAAATAATTGAAAAATAGGGGTGCCTGGGTGGCTCAGTCAGTTAAGCATCTGACTCTTGACTTTGGCTCAGGTCATGATCTCAGGGTTGTGAGATCCAGCTCTGTGTTGGACTCTGCACTGGGCATGGGCCTAAGAGTCTCTCTCCTTCTCCTTTTGCTCCTCTCCCACCTCTCTCTCTCTCGCTCCCTCTCTTCCCCTCTCAAAAAAAAAATTAAAATCATTAAAGAAGCTTAACTACATTAAAAATATTCAATGCAAAAGAAAATAGTAAAGGTGAAGTAGAAGAATTGAAAAAATATGATACATAGAGAAAATAAAAAGCATAATGGCAGATGTAAATCCAGTAATATAATGCCAACTTTAAATGTTAACCCATTAAATAACCCAATCAAAAGACAAATTGTCAGACTGGATAAAAGGCAAAATAAGATACAGATATATTCTGTTTAAAAGAGAAACATTGTAGATTCAAAGATAGAGATTGCAAGTTAATAATGGAAAATGATATATCAGGCAAAAAACAACCACAGAAAAGCTGTAGTGAGTATACTAACATCAGACAAAATGGACTTTATTTATTTTTTTAAAGATTTGATTGATTGATTGATTGATTATCAGAAAGAGAGCACAGGCAGGGGGAGAGGCAGGCAGAGGGAGAAGCAGACTTCCTGCTGAGTAAGGATCCTGACACAGGACTCAATCCGAGGACCCTGAGATCATGACCTGAGCCGAAGGTAGAAGCTTAACCCACTGAGCTACCCAGGTGTCCCAGACAAAACAGACTTTAAAACAAAAATCTACTAGAGATAACGAGAGACATTTTATAATGATAAAAGGGTCAATCCATAAGGAAGATAGAACAGTCATAAACTATATGAACCTAATAATAGAGCACCAACGTGTGTGAAGGAAAAAATGACAACAATGAGGGGAGATATAGACAATTTAACAATAATAGTTGGATTGTAGTTGGAGACTTCAATACCTCACTTTCAAAAATGGGTAGAACAACTAGTCAGAACATCAAGGAAATAAAAGATTTGAACAATACTATAAACCAACTAGATCTAATATCAAAAGAATAGTTCACCAAACAGCAGTATATATATTTTCAAGTGCATAGGACTCATTATCCAGAATAGACCATATACTAGTCCATAAAACAAATATCCATAAATAGATTGAAATAGTAACAAATGTGGTCTCTGAACTTAATGGAATAATAGAAATCAATTAAAAAATTTGGTAAACACACAAATATGTGGAAATTAAACAATACATTTCTAAATAACAAACTCAAAGAAGTAATCAAAGGAAAAATTAGAATATCCTTCGAGGTGAATTAAAATGAAGACACAACATACCCAAACTTATGGGATACAGCTAAAGCAGCACTGTTTACAGAGAAATTTACAGCTGTAAACACTTATATTTATAAAAAGAATAAAGATCTCAAATCTATAACCTAATCTTCTACCTTAAGACACTGGAAAAAAAGACAAAACTTTTAATGCAAGCAAAAGGAAAAAAGAAAGATTAGAGCAGAAACTGATGAAATAGAAAATATTAAATTAAGAGACAAAATGAATGAAACCAAAAGTTTCTTTGAAAAGATCAACATAATTGACAACCCATTACCTAGACTGACAAAGAGAAAAGGAGATAAGAGTCAAATGACAAACATAAACTCAGCAAGGGTTACCACTACTGACCTTACAGAAATCAAAAAGATTATAATAAATACTCTGAATAATTGTATGCTAATAAATTACATAGGTGAAATAAATTCCTAAATAAAAAGAAATACACAAACTACTTAAACTGACTAGAGGATAAGTAATCTGGGTAGACCTTTAAAAAAAAAGGGAAGATGAGAAATGTGAAATAATTGAAATGGGATCAAGAAGTGCCACTTTTCTTTGATGGATCTCCATTGGTTGATACTAGATACTTGGTTAGCCTCTTTTTGACCACTGTATTTTTATTTTTTTTTAATTTTTTATTGTTATGTTAATCACCATATATTACATCATTAGTTTTTGATGTAGTGTTCCATGATTCATTGTTTGTTCATAACACCCAGTGCTCCATGCAGAATGTGCCCTCTTTAATACCCATCACCAGGCTAACCCATGCCCCTCCCCTCCTCCCCTCTAGAACCCTCAGTTTGTTTTTCAGAGTCCATCATCTCTCCTGGTTCGTCTCCCCCTCTGACTTACTCCCCTTCATTCTTCCTCTCCTGTTATCTTCTTCTTTTTCTTTTTTCTTAACATATGTTGCGTTATTTGTTTCAGAAGTACAGATCTGTGATTCAACAGTCTTGCACAATCCACAGTGCTCACCGTAGCACATACCCTCCCCAATGTCTATCACCCAGCCACCCCATCCCTCCCACCCCC